>NC_041397.2:162394060-162406560 GCF_900747795.2 Erpetoichthys calabaricus | reverse complement strand
AAAACTTTTTTTTTTGTATCGAAATGCTGTTATTTCTAGATACATGCAAAAAGAGGACTTATAATACAAAAATCAGACAAAGATTGCTATAAAAAAGGATGATAAATCACAAAAGGGTAAGGTTAGCTTTACTGTAGATAAAAATCTTTGTAAATGCCTTATACAGTTAGGTCCATAAATATTTGGACAGAGACAACTTTTTTCTAATTTTGGTTCTGTACATTACCACAATGAAGTTTAAATGAAATAACTCAGATGAAGTTGAAGTGCAGTCTTTCAGCTTTAATTCAGTGGGGTGAACAAAACAATCGCATAAAAATGTGAGGCAACTAAAGCATTTTTTAACACAATCCCTTCATTTCAGGGGCTCAAAAGTAATTGGACAATTGACTCAAAGGCGATTTCATGGGCAGGTGGGGGCAAGTCCGTCGTTATGTCATTATCAATTAAGCAGATAAAAGGCCTGGAGTTGATTTGAGGTGTGGTGCTTGCATGTGGAAGATTTTGCTGTGAACAGACAACATGCGGTCAAAGGAGCTCTCCATGCAGGTGAAAGAAGCCACCCTTAACCTGCAAAAACAGAAAAATCCCATCCGAGAAATTGCTACAATATTACGAGTGGCAAAATCTACAGTTTGGTACATCCTGAGAAAAAAACCAAGCACTGGTGAACTCAGCAACACAAAAAGACCTGGACGTCCACGGAAGACAACAGTGGTGGATGATCGCAGAATCATTTCCATGGTGAAGAGGAACCCCTTCACAACAGCCAACTAAGTGAACAACACTCTCCAGGGGGTAGGCGTATCGATATCCAAGTCTACCATAAAGAGAAGACTGCATGAAAGTAAATACAGAGGGTGCACTGCAAGGTGCAAGCCACTCATAAGCCTCAAGAATAGAAAGGCTAGACTGGACTTTGCTAAAGAACATCTAAAAAAGCCAGCACAGTTCTTGAAAAACATTCTTTGGACAGATGAAACCAAGATCAACCTCTACCAGAATGATGGCAAGAAAAAAGCATGGAGAAGGCGTGGAACAGCTCATTATCCAAAGCATACCACATCATCTGTAAAACACGGTGGAGGCAGTGTGATGGCTTGGGCATGCATGGCTGCCAGTGGCATTGGGACACTAGTGTTTATTGATGCAACACAGGACAGAAGCAGCCAAATGAATTCTGAGGTGTTCAGAGACATACCGTCTACTCAAATCCAGCTAAATGCAGTCAAATTGATTGGGCGGTGTTTCATGATACAGATGGACAATGACCCAAAACATACAGCCAAACCCAGGAGTTTATTAAAGCAAAGAAGTGGAAAATTCTTGGATGGCCAAGTCAGTCACCTGTTCTTAACCCAATTGAGCATGCATTTCACTTGTTGAAGATTAAACTTCAGACAGAAAGGCCCACAAACAAACAGCAACTGAAAGCCGCTGCAGTAAAGGCCTGGCAGAGCATTAAAAAGGAGGAAACCCAGCATCTGGTGATGTCCATGAGTTCAAGACTTCAGGCTGTCATTGCCAGCAAAGGGTTTTCAACCAAGTATTAGAAATGAACATTTTATTTCCAGTTATTTAATTTGTCCAATTACATTTGAGCCCCTGAAATGAAGGGATTGTGTTAAAAAATGCTTTAGTTGCCTCAAATTTTTATGCAATCCTTTTGTTCACCCCCACTGAATTAAAGCTGAAAGTTTGCACTTCAACTGCATCTGAGTTGTTTCATTTAAAATTCATTGTGGTAATGTACAGAACCAAAATTAGAAAAAAGTTATCTCTGTCCAAATATTTATGGACCTAGCTGTATGTACTTCTAGATTGCACCATTTATTACTTGCATGTAGTTGTATAAATCCATAGCAAACACATTATAATCACTGAGATATTTAGTATGTTCTTTAAATCACACACCAAAATATTATGCCAAGCTCATTTTTTCAATTAAAGACATAAGGTGGCTTACTCGGGGCATCTGCTCATCTGCTTTGGAGTCTAATTTTAAAGCTACATATAAAAAAGAGCCTGACATCTCAGAAATAAAAAGAAGACTGTGTACAGAGTATGGATGTTTAGCTCCCTTTAAACTCTTCCAATGTTTATCTTTGTTTAATTTAGCCTAAACATTTTCCTTTAGTACTCGCTGCCAAGAAATGAGTAGTCCCTTGACAGAACTGCAGAAGACACCCAGATGGAGTGTAGTCTCAGTTTTTTGCTGCATTTCTAAGACTTTCCCATGTTTTCCTAGTTATTTGGTACCCTATGACATTTCAGAAAGCAAACAAAAAGGAGCTAGGCTTGGTAATGTCAAGAAGAAAACATGAAAGAGTCTTTGGCTGATATACTTGCTTGTTTAACTGGAAGCCCATGCTGTCTCTTTTTTTGACCTCCAGTAGCTGATGTCAAGAGTATCTCTACCTTTCTTGGTTGTAGCCTGAACAGTAGCTGACTGTCCATATTTGCAAAAAGGGATATCTGTCACCAGAAGCTAATGATGGTTTGACACAATTCAGAAAGGTTCCCCTTAGGTTCATTTAAGTTGATTCCCTCATCAGGCAAAGTCATTTATTTGCCACTTATCATTCAATAGCCATTGCAATGAGTGATGCAAAAAGAAACATCAATCCCAGTAACCATAATATGGCACTTTATTTTAGAAATGGTGTTGATAAGTACATAACTAATTCTAAAAAGTTCCATTATAATAACCATAAGAAATTTTTTGACTCTAGATTAATATAGAGATATACGTATTTTCTTAATAGTTCTATGCACTATGTAGTTCTTAACATAAAATTAACTGTCTTTCAGATTTATTAAGTCTAAACTGAATTTTTTTAACAATTTATTTAGAACTCAAACCTCAAACTAAATATTGTTTTGAAAGAAATTAATTCCATGTCAGCAAAAAGTAAAGAAATATATATACAGTAATCCCTCCTCCATCGCGGGGGTTGCGTTCCAGAGCTACCCGCGAAATAAGGAAATCCGCGAAGTAGAAACCATATGTTTATATGGTTATTTTTATTTTGTCATGCTTGGGTCACAGATTTGCGCAGAAACACAGGAGGTTGTAGAGAGACAGGAACGTTATTCAAACACTGCAAACAAACATTTGTCTCTTTTTCAAAAGTTTAAACTGTGCTCCATGACAAGACAGAGATGACAGTTCCTTCTCACAATTAAAAGAATGCAAACATATCTTCCTCTTCAAAGGAGTGCTTGTCAGGAGCAGATGTCAGAGAGATAGAGAAAAGCAAACAAATCAATAGGGCTGTTTGACTTTTAAGTATGCGAAGCACCGCAGCACAAAGCTGTTGAAGGCGGCAGCTCACACCCCCTCCGTCAGGAGCAGAGAGAGAGAGAGAGAGACAGAGATAGAGAGACAGAGAAAAACAAACAATCGAAAATCAATACGTGCCCTTCTAGCTTTTAAGTATGCGAAGCACCGTGCAACATATCGCTTCAGGAAGCAGCTGCACAGAAGGTAGCAACCGTGAAGATAATCTTTCAGCATTTTTAGACGAGCGTCCGTATCGTCTAGGTGTGCGAACAGCCCCCCTGCTCAATCCCCCTATGTCAGGATCAGAGAAAGTCAGCGCAAGAGAGAGAGAGAGAAAAGTACGTTGGGTAGCTTCTCAGCCATCTGCCAATAGCGTCCCTTGTATGAAATCAACTGGGCAAACCAACTGAGGAAGCATGTACCAGAAATTAAAAGACCCATTGTCTGCAGAAATCCGCGAACCAGCAAAAAATCTGCGATATATATTTAAATATGCTTACATATAAAATCTGCAATGGAGTGAAGCCGCGAAAGGCGAAGCGCAATATAGCGAGGGATTACTGTATATTCAACATATATAGTGAAGGAAGTGCCAGGAGCAATGAAAGGGTCATAAGATAAAGACAAGTCAGGTGGCAGTTCTGGAAAAAATCATTTATGGAAAAGAAGAAGTAACACAGGTTTCTAAGTGCTAATGTGCATAAAATGCTGACAGGGAGTAGAATACTTTGTAGGTGTGCTGTGTGCCCAGGAAGGACAGTAGACATTAGTACCAGCTTATTCAAGAAGGAGTGTGAGCCCAGCCTTGAAAAGAGAAGGGAGAAACATGGTTTAATATTCTTGGCAAAATATTTTACAGAGTGGACAATTGGATGACCCAGCCATTGGACAGACAGTGTTGAAAGCCTGTTTAGTAAGATCAAGAGAGAAAGCACAGATTGAGTATTGTCTGGATACTTTGTGTTCACCCTTTTGTAAAACCCTTCATCATTTTAAACACCGTCATTTCTTTCACTTTGATATTTCTGACTCTATTTTGGGTTTGTGGACATTATACAAGCACTGTTTCAATATCACAACTGGTGATAAGTGCACTGGTGGCAGCAACATGTAGAGTGCAAGTGAGGAGTCTCTCAATCTGTTAGGTGGCAGCACGGAGACCTGTTGACTAATACATAGCTCCCTGCAGTGTTACCTGCCTCATTAACAGAATGAGGGATGCTAAATTGCAAAGACACATTCATTTGATAGAGAAAGTTCTAGAAAATAGCCTCAGTAGCAATGTTCTTTCTATGGCCTGGGTTGATGAAAGCAAAAATATTTCTTTTTAACCAAAATATTTCAGTTTTATTACTAGGAGCAATACTTACTATATTAGGTGATATAATTATCCATTCATAGGCATGCATTACAAAACAGCCTTGAAAATGTGTTTATTAAAGTAGCATGTTTATATGGAACTGTCAGTTAAATATAATATATTCATTCATTAATCTATTAATAAATCTAAACAGATACACTGTATGTGGCTTATAAAAAAATATGCAGGCAAACTAACCACATATCTATTTTAACTGTATATTAAATAAAACTGGTTTAAAATTGAAACAAATCACAACTCTGTATTGGCATCAGTGTCTTAAAGCAGAGTTGTCTGTCTTATTACATTCTGGACTTACAAAAATGAATTCTGGTTAGAAATGTATTTCATTTTTGAAAATATCATTTTAAACCATTCATCCATTCTTTCACAATCAAAGGCAGAAATCAGACCCAGGTACAAAAAAGGTAGTTTTCAGAAAAGACAAAACTAATAAAAGATATTGAGAGAAAATAAAAGAAAATGCAGCACCACTAATCAAAAGCTTAAATCCATCTTCAAAAAACCAAATAGTTGAGAGCAAAGAAGGAAATTTTTTAGATTTATCATCAATGGAGTTTTAATGTGGGCATTGGTGTTAAAGACTGGGCTGATATGCAAATCATTATCCAGAAAGCCCCGCAGTCCATGTTAATTAAAATGCTTTGCCTGAAACAAATGATAAGATCATTTGTTTCCCTGAAACTTTTGTAGCATATAGTGCCCTGCTTTCATGTTCCTCTTGTCATTACACTAATTTTTTGAGCAGCTGGCACTAGGCAATCAGGACATGTCTGATCCTGGTTTACACTCATTGTCCTACTTGGAGAACAATATGTGTCCAGCAGGGAGTGATAGTCACCATAAATGGACCAGATTCACTATTTGAAATGCACTGTGGAAAGGTAATTTCACTTATAGTACAGCCTCATACCCAAAAAGGGAGTCAAAATAACAACAAAGTGCAGTCAGGACTCAAAAATAATTTTATACTTACCTTATATTTAATAATCATTCAGTGGACAATTCATATCAGACTATGCAAGAAAAAAATCTGCGACAGAGTTTAAGACATTCATTCCACTTTACTGCCTTTTACATGTTAGCTGAGATACACTGGCTTGTCCAGGTGCTGTCAGAGTCTGCAGAGAAAGTTGTAAGATGGAAGGTTACAATGGGCCATAATACAAAAGTCACAGGGTTGAGCAAGTCACTAGTTGTAATGTTCCAGCGTGTGTGGAGTCCAAAGTTTGAAAGTTTTTTTTTTATACATATTATATATATGTATGATACTTTACTATTAACTATAACTTTATCATTTACCATATTTTTTATAGATAGATAGATAGATAGATAGATAGATAGATAGATAGATAGATAGATAGATAGATAGATAGATAGATAGATTTTCAAAAAACAATAGCAATATACATTGATAGGTTTTACTACACATTTAAATCAACTATGAATAATTCCTTAATGACACAACAACAGGTGTCACAGAGCAGCAGTGTTTTAATGCAGACATGAAAGTAGCACAGGGATGGATAGAGAAATAATGTAATGTGATTTAACATGAATATAGTTCCACTATCACTGCTCAATATAATACTGACCATGTCCTAGTGTGATAAGCTCAATCATTTATATATGCATTTCCGTGTTCATTGATAAACTATTCAGTAATATAAAATGTAATCATAATCACTGTTGTTACATTTTGAAATGAAAGAGCAGTAACAATATTTCAATGCACAATTTATGGTAATGTGGGTGTTTTAAACCAGCAGCTACTGGCAATGTCCAAAACATGGGCTGAGCCCTTCTGCATTACTTTATTAAATGCATAAATCTGAAGTCTTTATTTTTTCCCTCTTCTTAATCCATAAGGTTTTGGCCAAAGTTATCTTTGCTGTATCTTGTTTATCAATACTACAACACTACAATATGTCAAAAATAACAACAACAAAAGAGCCTTGCACTTAAAGAGCAATAACAAAACAAAAAAAAAAATGAAACTTAACAGATTCCAAATATAGCTTTTTAAGGCTCTTCTATGAGCCAGCTAAAATCAAAAATATGCACAGTTCTCATTGACATAATCATGCTGTTTCAGCATATCTCCAGGGAGAAATTACAACAAGAAAAAGAAAATACACAGTTTTAAGGTCTATGTTTTCAATTTGCTTCCACATGGTTTCAATTAGCTACATATTTATTGAGGTCGCTAAATGGGCAGATTATGGTTGGGAAAGAGGTGATCTGCTTGAGAAACTGAAAGTAGGTTTATTCCCAAGATGCCTGGTTATAGGTTTGTTACACCTATGTTTGCTTGTTTTATAAATTTGCTGAACCATTGATCCTGTAAAAATATATATTCTGTGTGTGTCATTTACATCCAACAAAATCCTAGCCAATCCTTTCAAAAGGCTTGACGGATGAAACATGAGAAGCAGATTTATGCTTTGTTAAGAATAATCAAGGTAGAACTAATGTGATACAATAAAAATAAACTGATTTCACAATAGACTAAAGAATCAAGCAGTGAACTGCATTTTAACATGTGTCACAAATTAATAAGACATAGTATGCCCTAATTTGAAATTGAGTGGAAAAGGACTTAACATTTATGTTGAATTGTTATTTATACTGTACATATTACTTAACTGTTAGTAGTCCTACGAATTTTCAGATACAATACAACTGCAAGTATCACTTGGAAATATAAAGAACAATGCTAAAGAGCCCAAGTAATATATGCTGTATAGATCAACAGGACTGCTATGTTCTGTGTGGTATTCATAAAAGTTAGAAAGTTGCAAGCAAGTTTGAGCCTGAGAACAGTGTTCTTGACATCTGCATAAAGGTGTAATACCAAGGAAGTTAACATATATTTTAAAATACCTGGGTAATTATGCCTGAAAGAAAATGCAAACCACAAAGGTTGAAAAGAATGATTTTTCTAAAGGGATCATGACAATCAAGTCTTACCAGTGAGTATCAAAAGTCTCAGAAGAGTGGGAGAAACAAAGCAAAAGTCCTGAATCTTGTCTATGGCCTTTCCTTGTTTAACAAGAATTGAAATTTTGTAAGTTATTTTGTAAATTCAAAAATTGCACACAAGATAATACATGCCATAATCCTAAATAATGGTGGTATTACGGTATTATGAGTTGTAACATAGGCCAAGAATGTGACTGGAAATGAATGTCACTGCATACAACAACATGGCTGCATGCATTTCAAAATATTAGAAAATGGTGTTGTCCATAATAAAAAAAGTAAATAATAATGGTTGTGTAAAAATATGATAAACAAGCATTATTAATAATAATGATTATTATTATTATAATACGTTACATTAAAAACAGGCAGGTCAATAAAATTATCCTTTGTACTGGCACATTCTCTTAACATGTGAATGGGGAAGGGTATAAATGCAAAAGTGTAAAATAAACGACTAAGTGCTAAAATTAGTTTTGAGTCCCTGCGTGTTAGGTGTGGTGGCTTACCTGCTTACAAACTGTTGTTAATAGTTCTAATGTTTGTTCCACAGGACAGTTCTAAAAATGAAAAATTTTCCTCAGGGAATATGAATCACAACAACCACATCCTAACTACACAAAAGTAGTCTTCTTCTCTCTTTTTGTGTCTCTTTAATATTCTCATTCAACCCTAGCCCCTCTTTCTTTTGCAAAGTGAACCTTTCTAATTTTAAAGCAATCTTTTGCTATAAATAAGTCTTTCAGTTTATGTTTATACTTTGTAGTGAAACTGATTATGTCTTCTATACTCTTGCTTTCAATTTCTTTTCAGAATGTTCTGTGAAGTATAAAAATACAAACAAAAATGCATCAGAATAAATGAAATAAGCAATTGTTTATAGATTTAAAGAGTCTTTATCATCAATTGTTATTTGAAGCTAATGTTTTTTTTAAATGAACTACCATTCTCTATCTGTGCCAACCAGCACCCAGGAAAATAAATTCAATCATTCATCCCATATATGTTATTACATTATTCATAGTATATTGTTATCAATACTGTACAATGGCAACAGAGCCATCTATCCAAGATCTTGATTCCTTCCATAAAGTGTCCACAGATGCCAGAGATGTTTCAAGACTTAAGATGCCTCACTCATTTCATGTGTGAAATGCCTTGTTGTAAATCTCTAACAATACAAGGGTTTACATTCCCTAGTATAGATGGTACAGTTAACTGCACCTATTATATGTAGAAATGAAAGTGCAGAGAAATAACTGAGCAGTTTACTGCAAAAATGGCTTTGCAGCATGAATACATCTGCAATCACATACTCTCCTCTCTGAATTATTGTTATAAGTTGTAATGGGAAGCAAAGGGCACTCAGATGTTGCTGGCCTTATCACATCTCTTTACACCTCTGAAATACCATGCTGACACAAATGCAACCATACCCACAATGACAGTGAGAGCATGATGTGAAAGAACACAAACCTTTTGTAAAGCCAGTTGGTCATATTAGTTTTTAGCTGGTGCACTGCTACTGCAGTAAGCAGAATGTTCACAATCTGACATTAAACCAAGCGGCTACAAGAGTGTGGGCTGAGGGGACAGAATTTGGAGGAATATACTGGAGATGAGTTAAAGGATACAGAAGAAACTGATGGCACAATTGTTTCAAGGAGTATAAAATGATGATACGGAATTATGTTTTTTTGACGTTACTATACAATTATAAAATTAAGACATGTACATGTGCAAGTAGCATTTTCAGAGATTTGTTTTCTCTTTTCAACATTAATTAAGTCTAGATTTGTGATTTCTTCATATTACACTCATGTAAATAAGCAGCACAAGCATGAATGCAGAATGTACTTCCAAGCAGGAGCACACTAACCAAGTAACAAACTACATTTATTATAGAGTTCAATAGGATTTGACCACAACATAAATAGAAGATATTATGGCAATGTGATTTAATGAAAAGGTAAATGGCAAATAGATATGGGTGAGTGTATGTATGAGTGAGTTCTTTGATAGACTGGTGCGCCATCCAAGGCTGGACTGCCTTGTGGCACTTACTGCCTGGATAGGCCCTGGCTCTGGGCAATTAAGTGGGTCTGAAAATGTTGTTAAAAGTAAAATATCTCTCTATAATAATAAAAAAATCTTGGGAGACAAGACTTTTTATCCTGCAAAATCTCACGAGACGAGACTTTGTGCCAAGAGATTTAAAATAAATAAAAGACAAAGAGTAGATGACAAAGTAGAACATCGTAAAGAATTCAGAAACACATGCAGATACACATGCAAAGCAGGTTAGAGATAATGGAAGTACAAAAATTCGAAACTCTCAAAAAAATGATAGTAAAGATCGCAGTAGCGCAAACAAACAGAAATTATCCATCCATCCATTTTCCAATCCGCTGAATCCAAACACAGGGTCACGGGGGTCTGCTGGAGCCAATCCCAGCCAACACAGGGCACAAGGCAGGAACCAATCCCAGGCAGGGTGCCAACCCACCGCAGGACACACACAAACACACCCACACACCAAGCATATAGTAGGGCCAAATTAGAATTGCCAATCCACCTAATTACTCAGTGAAATACCAGGACAGCAAAAAGAGATCGAATATATTGTTTAAGTTTAAACTTTAAGTCGGAGACTTGTAGATCATCTAATTCGTGTTGTCATCAGGGAAAAGTAGTGTTCATTCCCAATGAGGAGGTGTATCCACGAGAATTAAAAGATTTGTTGTTTGGTGAAAATGAAATCCACATATGCTGTCACGCTTGGGTCACAGAGTTGCACAGATTCACAGGAGATTTTAGAGACAGAAACATTATTCAAACACTTCAAACAAACATAAGTCTCTTTCAGGAGTGAATCAGGCTCCGTGTGTAGTCGGAGGGGACAGTTCTATCTCTCAATTAAAAGAATAGAAAATCTTTCTCTTCATATGGGCGTGCCTCAGGAGCAGAACCTCCCACAGGAGCAGAAAATGTCTGGGGGAGAAGAGAGATAAGGCAGTGAGACAAAAGGGCAGCTGCTGTACAGGCTTTTAAATTTTCGAAATGCTGCGCGAGATGCAGATCACACGGCATGGCAGCAGCACAGCAGCAGCAAGCCAGCAGCTGATCGAGCAAAGAGGAGGTAAAAAAAACAACTTATTTGTTTCCCATTGTATCACCGTTTAACAGGGGGTTTCACTGCATCTCCTTGGGGTGCATTCAGCCCCCCTCTTCACAACTCGAGCAGCAGAGACGCAAAGTGGCTGGTGCAAAGCACAGGCTGGGGGTTGGCGAGCGAAGCCCCTTAGTAATATATGTAAAAGTAAAATATTACCAATAAGAAATTAAATATAAATGACGTATCATTGAAATATTATGAATATTTCAGGTCATTTGGTCATGTCAGTTAAGAGCTAAGTCTCCAAAAATGATAATATTTGTATATAAAAAGGCATCACAGGATATTGAAGTGTTATTTGTGCTTATTGATGTAATGGAGAAATTTCTAGTATAATTACAAAACATACTTCAAATTTTTTTTATTATACTTAATACAGTCCTTTCATAAATCGATCCATATTTCACTCACATTACATGATAATGTATTATTTGTTTGCTTTACTAAGAGAAAGTGTGAAACAGAGAACTAAGCTAAACTAAACTATATCTACAACAAACCATGTCTTTGGAAGGAAATCAGAATCCATCAAAGAATCAGCAAAAACAAGCAAATTAAACAAAGAAGAATGGAAATATTTGAGCAATCTGATATTTGTTTCTTAAAGAATCAAATTATTTTTTAGGCTACAGTAATACAATAAATGCTAATTCAGCTTAGCAGGTAACTAGCTCTGTTAAAGTATATTATTAATCTTTTACTTTCACTTAGCTGAAGGCATGCAAAATGTACATACCCAGTGTCTATTTATGTATTCCAAATTTGTATATGTACTTCAATTCAATATCTCTCTCTGTCATTGTATCAGCTATATAAACCTTCTCACAATCTTATGCTTCTGTTGCTTGAAGTGTTATTGTGAACAGATATTATATAGCTTCAGAAATATTAGTTGACTTTTTGATTGCTTCTGAAATTTTATGCACTTCCTTTAATTTCTATAGCTATAGAAGTGTGTGAAACAACATAGGTAATATATAGGAGGGGAAGTAGGGAACAAAGCCAGGATAGATGAAAGGAGAAAGGATGAGATTAGGTTTGAAAAAGCTGCCATTAGAGATGTATGAAGGGAGAGTAAATATTAGTTGGTCATTAAGACTTGGAGAAATGTGTGATTCCAGTGTGAGAGATGATCTTAGCTTCTTCTATTTTTCATTGAAAAGAGTCTTTAAAGCCCTGTAAAAGAACACAAACATAGAGATCAGTGTGACTATGACCAAGGGATGTGAAGCGTTTTACAACAGGCTTTGTAAGTTCTTTGGTTTTAATGGCTCAAACATTGTCTCTGAAACTGTATATAACGTATATACTGTACAGAATGAATGTGGCAGGAGGTTAAAGAGGGCTTAGAAGAAGAGTAATTAGGATGGAGCAGAGTCCATACAAAACAATGACAGAAAACAGCAATCATAACAGTGGGCCAAACTTAGGCCCATAATCATAAACAAAAAAAACTCAAAACTAAAGAAAAAACCCTGAAAAAAAAGTTCTCTTACTAAAGATCTTCCATTAGCCAAACAAAACTTCAGAAAATAGTAAAGCATGTGGCTATGCCTTAAATAAGATATGCTCCATGACATCACATGCCCTCACACACATAGCCAATAAAATGTCATTGTTAACCAAAAATCCAAAGTGGTGGAGTAATGACAGAACATTTTAAAATGTAACTTTTTTGT